>NC_045447.1:54475281-54492013 GCF_002776525.5 Piliocolobus tephrosceles
AAATAAATAAATAAATAAATAAATAAATAAATAAATAAATAAATAAATAAAATAAAATAAAAAAAGACAAATGAGCTGCAAAACAAATGAGGTGGCTATTCTCATACAGAGATCTGAACAAGACAAATAAGTACGTTTATACTACTGAGTTCTCACTTTTAATGAAAAGTCCTTTTTTCAATAGACTTGTTTGTTGATAACTGAGGACCTACACTTTCTGACAGGGCATATTCCACAATAATTTATTCAGAAATATTCAATAATATTTTATAATTTATAATAATAGGTACATCAAAAGTTATAGAGACAGCTCAATAAATACCTGCGGTTTTAGGAAAGATCAAAGGAAATCATCTTTAGATTTTGTATCCCTTGTTGCATGCAATCAGATATAATTATTAAGAATTTGCATCTGTATTTAGGTACCTGAGTTTAGAATTCAAGATTAAAGGAGACATTTTGACTTTACAATTCTTTTTTTAATTTTTCAAAGACAGCTAAATATCTAGAAATTTTATCTCTTCATTTGGTTATGTTTACAAATAAAAGATTTTTGTAACATCTGGCATTAAAAGGCATATCTCAAAGTAGCTTCAAAGAAATTCCAAGTCACTTGTGAACCCAAATAGATCTTTTCATAAACATGGTAGCAAGATGTGGCAATACTGACTTTCAGTGCAGGATACTTCCCTACTTTATCAAACAGGTGAGTTTCTTTAAGGAAAAGAAAGCTACTCTAAACATCCATGTGTGACACAATTATGCAATGATGTCCTAAACCTTGATATTTTAAAACATTTTTAGAAAGTCTACTGTACAGAATGCCTTTTTCTACTCTGCATGTCTATAGCCTTCAAGATCAGGCTCCAATTTCATTTCTGACCACAGTAGTCTAAGCAAGCAACTTTTTGAAACACATCAAACACTTGATCTATTATACTAATCTCGAGACAGAATTGTTAAAATTCCCTAATAACTATAGAAATTTATCAGTTTAGCTTTTAGCTTATTTTTTTCTATTTATATTGCTAATGTTTGAATTTATGTGTTCTTCTAAAATTCACATGTTGAAATTTAAAGTCCAAGGTGATATTAGTAAGAGGAGAGGACTTTTGAGAAGTACTGAAATCATGAGGGGGCTCTGCCCATATGAATGGGATTAATATCCTTATGAAAGAGGCTTTTGAGAACTGCCTAACCCTTTTCCCCTTCTTCCATATGAGGATGTGGTGTTGGTACCCTCTGGAGGCTGCAGTAATAAGGCTCCATCTGGGAAGCAGAGAGCAAGCCCTAACCAGACAACAAACGTGCCAGAGCCTTGGTCTTAGACCTCTCAGTCTCCCTAACTATGATAAAAACAGTTTTTATTATTCATAAATTACCATTTTCAGATATTTGTTACATAGCAAAAACAAACTAAGATATATATTACAAAGCTGTGTTGACAGGCACATACAGATTCATAAATGTTTTATCTTCTTAGTGAGTCTTTCATTTTATCATTAAGTAACAATCTTTTCAAATCAATATTCTTTGGCTGCATATTTCACTGAAATTGTGTATTTGTGTGACATGCACAGGCACACATACACATGTGCATGTGGGTATAATCCTTTTGTTTCAACTTTGCTGTATTAACAGGTATATTTTATTATAACTCTATATGTCATAAAAGTATAAGCTGGATTTTATTTTCTAACCCATTTGAGAATCTTCATCATTAAAAGACAAAGTAATGAATTTTTATATCTTGTTATTACTGTTTTATTGTAATACCTACCTCCTTCATTTAAAATGTTTTCTAGTTGAAATTCATTTGCCTGATTTTCTTTCCTTCATTTTATCTTTTTAAAGGAATTGATGGCCGGGCACGGTGGCTCAAGCCTGTAATCCCAGCACTTTGGGAGGCCGAGACGGGCGGATCACGAGGTCAGGAGATCGAGACCATCCTGGCTAACACCGTGAAACCCCGTCTCTACTAAAAATACAAAAACTAGCCGGGCGAGGTGGCGGGCGCCTGTAGTCCCAGCTACTCGGGAGGCTGAGGCAGGAGAATGGCGTAAACCCAGGAGGCGGAGCTTGCAGTGAGCTGAGATCAGGCCACTGCACTCCAGTCCGGGCGACAGAGCGAGACTCCGCCTCAAAAAAAAAATAAAAATAAAAAATAAAAAATAAATAAATAAATAAATAAAGGAATTGATTGAGTATATTTAATTATTTTTCTTTTTATCTTTCATAGTAATATTAGCTCATGTTTTTCAGGGTGTTTTTTAAATGTTTGCAGTGGATGATGGATGCTCCTGTCAGTGTTTATTTGGTCTGTCATGTGGCCAGAATTCCCAAATATTGATTCAAACAACTTAATCATTTATGATCTTGTTATATTGTTCTTGTTGTTTTCAAAACCTAACTTAAACCAAGTCCTAGCTAATTAAGGAGAAAGGTATTTATTGAGTACACACTATGGTCAATGTATGACAACAGAAAACGGAAATGAACAAGATTTGAACTATATACTGAAGAAAGTTTTAAGCAATTATATATGGGCTTCCTTCATTCCAAATAAATTGGCAGAAGTACTCCCACCTCTTCCATTACTGAACATAGTGCCTTGGATTTTGTTGAGTGGAGCATAGGTAGACAGAGAGGTGACCAAGTTGTAACTGAATGGGCTAGTTCCCCCTTAGGAGGGAAATATTAATATATGCTATTTGAGACAGGTAGAGATAATAGGCTGCACTCTCCATTCCAAACAATTCTCATCTCTGAAGGAAGAATTCCAGGACAAGCATAACATCCTGAATGATCTCACTGCAGGTTGCAGGAGAAAGTACTTGTGCAGTCTCTTCAAAGTGGCTCTAATAAATTTCCTGCAAAGACTCCTCCACTGTATCACTGCCAGATGGAAAATTTACTAGTGGTTCCTCTCCAGATTGAGCCAGGCCATGTCTCCTCCAAGAGCTATGCAGTTTACGCTAATTGGTTAATTAACAAGCATTTAATAAACACCTACTGTGTGTCATGCACCCCGTATGCAATTCTGTTCTTTATTTATGCAAAACCTACTCACACATCAAAGCTTGGATCAAGTCTTCCCTCCTTTGCCTTCAATATTGATTCTAAATCAAGTTGACTTTACCTATGAAGATGATCATCTGAACCATACTATTTGTTTTTTTAATGTTTTGTCACTATTTGATCACTTATTGATTTCTAAGTGAAAACTTTACTTTCCTAGCATACCTGCAAGCACAAGGACATTATTTTTCTCTTGTTTTTTATTATACTTGAAGACATGGTGATTGATTTGTTGTTACTTAAATATACTATTTTCCAAAATATGTTTCAGCAAATGCTAGTCCTTAAAACATTTTGAGAAAAAGTAGAGGTGTTGGTAACCAATGTGATCAAATCAGTTTGTGAAATGCTGCACACCATTTTCTTCATTTTGAAAATATATGGCGCAATTTTAAGACAATTCAGACTTTAAGACTTCATGCATTAAAGAAAAAATTTTAACTAGGTATTCCAGAAACTTAAAACAATTCTTTGTTTAATGCAATCACACATAATATTAATTACATCTGAATTTAGATATTTGAATTAAGAATTAAATATCAAAGGTGATGATTTAAATTTTGTTTTGTTTTTCTATAAGGACAGTCAAATATGTGGATATATTGTAATGTAGGTACATTTACAAATGAAAGCTCTCTCTCTCTTTATAGAACATCATTGAACATCTATTAAAACCATTCTACAGAATAGTTTTGGGGAAATACATTTACACCTTATAGCAATGGCTATTGCCAATAATATAATCAAGGTAGGTGCTTTGTCATGGGGGATACTGTTTGTCTCATGGTGGTGGTGTTTGGAACTTCCTGGAAGATGTTTAGTAACTTTGTGTAAGTAGTGGGTTAAGTTTTCTTACATGGCCTTTGAAGCTATGATCTGAGAGATACAAGAAAAATAGGTGCAACATCCATCACCCTAATGATTGTCAGGGTTCCTTTAGTTGATCAGATTACCTGTCACATTCTTCTTCCTAAATGGGGAGGAATTGTCATGTGGTCAGTCTAAATAACAGCTCCTATGCCAGAGCCTTCCAGTAAACTCAAAGACATTAAACCAGACAGTTTCCTTGTCACCAAACTGAAAATGCACACAAGTCCCCAAAATTTTTTAGCCCCACTGGGTACATTCTGTGGAATATTGTGCCTGAGAAGTCTAAAAGGGGGAAATTACTCCAATGGAAGTAATGTTTTCATGTTGGTAAAGTTGTCAGACAAATGGTTAGAGTTTAGGAAAACATTCAGTAAACCAAAGATTTTGCCAATTAATGGGTAATGCAGTGAAAGTCCTGATGTGGTAGGTCAATGAGTGGAAAAGTTTAATTAAATATTACATTAATGCAAATGGTTTTCTGCTGTACTACCTGGGCTGTTCATGCTATGGATGCCTACCATCATCTAGCTTCTTATTTGAAAAATAGCTTTAGACATTAAAGTATTATAAAAATAACACAAAGTGCTTGTAAACCCTACATGTAACTTTCCCTATTGAAAATATCTTACATAAACTTAATTATATAAATACAGGAATGTCATTGATACAGTAGTGTTAACTGCTCTCTCTACCTTATTATAATTTTTCAAATGTTCCCATTAGTGTCCTTTTCCTGATCCAGGATCCAACTCCAGACCCTATATTGCATTTAGTTGTCAGGACTTTTAATTATCTTACAGTCTGGGATGGTTACTCAGTTTTCTTTGTCTTACATGACCCTGACAGATTTCAAGAGTACTATTTATTTAGTTTTTAACATTTTCCTAAAGTTGGGGATTTTTTTTCAGGGTCAGATTCAGATTATGTATACGTGGCAGGTATACTCAAAACCGTATTATGCCCTTCTCGATGTATCATTTGAAGGTGTACATGATGTTGATATGTCTTGCTTTTAATAAGGTTAACTTGATATTTTTTGCCAAGTTTCCCTATTATAACATTTCTGTTTTTCCTTTTGAAATTAATATTTTGTGAGAAGATAGCTATAGACTGTGCAAATATTTTGTTTCTAATTATAACTTTGTCCACTAATTTTAGCATTCACTGATGACTCTTGACTGCAATATGTATGACTAAATTGTTTATCAGGTGGTGAATTTTTATTGTTTCTCTTATATTTATTAATTTGAATTCTACTCTAAGGAAGAGATGTTTCTTTTATTCTATTTATTTGTATATGCACTCAATTATTTATTTATATCAATATAGACTCATTTATTTTATTTGACGGGCCATAATTCATAGCTATCATTATTTACTTTTTTTCCTCAAATTAACCCAGTTTGGGCTACTGAGAGCTTCTTTAAATTGGCTCCTGTGAACCCTCATCTTTTTTAAAAAAATATTTCTTCACTTCCTTCTTTTCTGGCATTCTAAGATATTCTGGACTCATCTTGTACTTCCTCAGCAATTGCCCAACTTTGTAATCAACCATTTTTCTCAAGGATTCTTGTTCGTTTTCATTAGAAAATTGCATTTAGAAACCAGAATCTAAACATTTGGTGTTCTCACTGCTACTAGGATGTTATTGCGGTTATGCCTTCTCTGTAAACAAAACTTGAAAGTATTTGTGTGTATAGTAACACATATGTAGACACATCTACATCTATTTCTTATTTATTCACATTATTTATAATAAAAGCCATGAGTTTTGACAAATAGTTTCAATTCCAATCCAACATCACAGAGTTCATTCTAGCCTTCCCCTTTCCTTATTTGTAACTCCTTTCTCTGATAGTGAGAAACTTGTGTTGTTACCCACAGTCTATTTCTGTAAGACACAATTACATATTTTCAGAATTACTAATAATACCTCAGCAAAAGCAAAATTTACTAACTAGAGTATATTATTGTTCATATACAGTTATTTTTGTCTTTATCCTTGCAGTATCTTGTCAAAATACTCTTTCGGAAGTTACTTAATCTAGTTATTTTTCCCTGACCATTCGGTAGGGCTATGTTATTAATCTGTAATAGAGTCAGGCTTATTCATTATTGTTTTATTCCATTTTTGGTTCCCCTTAAGACATACAGCTTGAATTTATTATATGTTGGTTCTGTTTGTGAAATGTTGCTATGATCCTTAGCTGCAGAACTATACTTAAAGGTATACCTAGAGTCTCTCCCCTTTTCTTCTAACTCCTATTCCCTTTTTTTTCATTCCATCCTCATTACTTCTCATTAATTGTTTATTTTTACTACTTGAATTGCTTTATTAACAAATGAGCAGATGTATTAATATTTTCTTATTTACTCTTTTTTCTTGTATAAAAGGCAATGCACTATAGGTATTCTTTTGCACTTTGGTATCTACACTTGAAAATATATCCTGAACATCACTCCATATCAGTTAATAGAAATCTTTTTTATTCATTTTTACAGCTGCAAATGGAGTACCACATATTGTGTGTATACATACAAACTGATGATGATAACTATTTTTATTCATTAATTTTGATGACTGCTTACATTCAAATCAAAATAAAATGCCACGACACTTACTGCCTGAATTTTTATCCCTTTCCTGGCTTCATGTATCAGTCAAACACACATGTCTTAGACTCATGCACATGTGCTGACTGATACTTATCACCCTCTTCCTGCTACTTCTTGTTTGAGTTGGCTTCTGCTTCATCTTGTGATCTCATATTTGAATCTGAGTCTGTGAGTCTCTGATTCTCCCCTCCTCTGTCTAGCTCGGGGCACCTTTCATCAGTATTGGTCTCACCTTGGCAGCAACATGATTCCCAGTCTGTGTGTCAGTTTCTTGGTGAACTCCTCCAGCAGTAGTGGTCTTACTTTTACACTAGGCCTAGTCTACTTGGGTCCAATCCAGCTGATTCTACTCCAACTTCTATCTTTTCTCTCTGACTTCTCTGCAGTACTCACATACTCTGAACAAGATACCTGGGATACTGTCCAACTTGCAGAATAAAGCTGTGCTTTAAATTTTAGCACTTTTTTTTTCTAAAAAAAGAGTTACTTCTTTTTGACTATATCTGTGCGATGCTTTTACTCTGACTATTCATTTAGGACACTGTTGAAGCAGCTCCCTGACAAAATTTATCCATTTATAGTAAATGTTTCACTTCATAGAAACCTGCTGAAATGGAAAGTATTTTGGAAATAAATTAAACATAGACTATTTTTGAAAACTATGCATAGGCAGATTCAGCAAATGTTGATAGCTTGGAAATTCCTGATACTTTAAAAAGAAGAGGGAAAAAAAAAGCTATGCTTCTTTGGTAAAAAGTTTTAGTTTCCCACATCTTACCTCATTTTTACAGATGCAATGATTAAGACCCTGATCAGATGTCTCAGGGAGTCTAATACATCTGAAAAGAAAACTTCTCAGTTATTCAAATAACCTTGAACAGCACAAATCAAAATGCAGAAATAATATATCTACATTTAACTCTCTTATTACTAAAATATTATGAGATCTTCTTTATTTCCTTTTTCTATCAACACATGTAACAGTTTAGACATCAAATTTAGCTATATAAAGAGCAGGGGGCAGCCATTAGATGAAATAAGTATAAAACATATGCAACAAATATTTGTGATAAAGCAAGCCATTTCATTATCCACGTGCAGTTGGAGCCTCTTTACTACATTCTCATTTTCAGCAGAAATCAATTTGCCTCTTTTTCACATCAATAGAACATCTCCTAGATGAAGCCCTGAGGTGGGTATATAAAGGGTATCTGATTTTTTCATTAATGCAAAGCTATTAAAGCCATAAATAGGAATTAACAGCATTCAACATTCACTGCAGAAGGACTCTTCTAGCAAATAGTCCATAGGAAAAAAAAGAACAGTTTTTCATTTAAGTCTGGCATTTATAGGTTGGAGGTGATCTAAAAATTGCAGCATGGAAATGTAAGTTCTAAAGGTGAAAATGGCGCAATAGTGGTCAGAGCTGAATAATTCACTTTTCTCGGATCAGGTTTAATTTTGCTTGTAGTATAAATGCATAGACAGATATTTGCTACTCTAAAAATACACTGTGTATATTTACTTGCTACAGATGTCTGATGAGTCACTGTACAATATGTTTGGGATAGGTGAAAATGATTTGAATATCTAATGGAATTGCAACTAAAATAAATATAGTATTTAAAAATAAACTACAGAGGTTAAACATGCTGAGACATTTTAAGGTTAGCATTGCCTAGTTGATGAACAGAGGATTCATGATCATCTGTCTCTTTCCCTCTGCATTTCTCATTGTTTGACATTCTTGTTTCAAACAGAGCAGATGTTGGCTTGTTCTTATAAGTAGTTTCTGAGAGACCCCATCTTCCTTGCAGTTGTCAACCATCAGGAGCTGGGGATCCTGTTCATTATTAGTAGATAGTCCTCTATATTATACTTGGAGATCAGGAAACTTTGTGTCAAAAATGAAGTTCTAAAGTGGGAGGGGGAATGTAAATTGTGGAATTCAATTACACGGAGAATATGAACAGTCATCCAACTCAAAACAATTTAACTCAGAGAAGAAATCTCACTACAACCCCCAGATGGATGCAATGACCAACGTATAACTTACCATTTTCATTTACTTACAAGGCAATGCATTCTACCATTCCATTGTTGGACATTCTGAGTCATTAAAAAGTTATTTAATTTTAGCTAGTATGTCTCTGCGATTTCTTACGTTAATCCTATATTTGCCCTCTGGAGCCACTAAACTAAACCTGATACCTGTTTTTGCAGGTTAGATTGTAACTACTTGTTTAAAATATCCAATCATTAACCATTCTTCATGTAATGTAACTATAAGATTCTCTCTTCCTTTTCCAAAGTTTTGCATCTATTTGGATAAAAAGTGACTAAACAGGCCATTTAACATCCTTAACAGCTCCCATTTAAAATACTAGCATTGCCCATACTTTTGTCTAGGAAATCTATAATCTGCCTTCTATGGGCCCTTCTGCCTTAGTTCCAGATCCTTTACCCACCAGTCTAATTCTTGAATACGTCCTGTCCTTTAACCCAATGTGCTTCCCAAGGCCACCTCTTCTGAAGCATCAAGTTCGCTTTGTCTCACAAAAGCCAGTTCTGACAAATCCTATCCCTAATCCATCTCCCAAAAAAGTCCAGCTTTGACAAGGATTCTAATTTCAGGAGTAGTGGCTAGCCTAAATTTAGGTAGACAGCATAAATGAACACTGAGTTCTAAAGACTCCTTAAGCTATACTCAACAAAACTGATCAAGTTAATTTGTTTTTTGTTTTGTTTTGTTTTGCTTTTTACTGGCTGAGAACACTTTTGAGGCACCAAATTTGCCTTAAAAGCAAATATATATATTTTTTAAAAAGCAAGACTAGGCCGGGCACGGTGGCTCAAGCCTATAATCTCAGCACTTTTGGAGGCTGAGGTGTGTAGATCACAAGGTCAGGAGTTTGAGACCAGCCTGGCCAAAAAAGGGAACCCCATCTCTACTAAAAATATAAAAATTAGCTGGGCATGGTGGTGTGCACCTGTAGTCCCAACTACTCAGGAGGCTGAGGCAGGAGAATCACTTGAACCCAGGAGGCGGAGGTTGTGGTGAGCAGACATCACACCACTGCACTCCAGGCAGGGCAAGAGAGCAAGACTCCATCTTAAAAAACAACAACAACAACAAAAAAAAAAACAAGACTATCTCCCTGCCAGAGCCATTATCATCACCATGACTCATGACTATATAAAGATATTACTATTTTGAGATCTAGTATTATAAACCCAAGAATACAACTCATATTTTTTAAAATACCCAAATATGAAAGTAAAACTTCATTTGTGTTCAATTTATTGGGAGATAAGAGAAAACAAATTTCTGATCTTAAGGAGTTTATAATCTACTTAAAGAAATAAAGTGACAATGATAGTGCTATTCGATCAGTGTTATGAGAGAGATAGATGTTCTGTGCTAAAAGTAAATAAAAAGGGACCCAACTAGGAGGAGTGGAGGCATTTATCTTAGAGGATATAAAACATGAGCTGAGTTGTGATTCACAGATAGGAGTGCGCCAGAGAAAGGTGATAAGAAGCATACACGAGGCAGATGCAACAAATGTAGACCTGGGAGAGGGACTATTGTCCCCTGGGAGTTACTTGTGATGGTGAAATATGTAATGAGAGCCTGTGAACGATGAGAGGTCTGGAAAGCATGCGGGCATCACACAACAAAACACCTTACAAAACAATGCAAATACATCTGTATTTACTCTTAAGGAAAGAAAAATCACTCAAACCAAGAGGAAGTATACTGTCATATTTAGGAGACTAATGTGGAGATTGAACTTGCGAAGTATGAAACTAAAGGTGGGAAGATCAGTGAAGGCCTTAGAAGTGAAGGACTGCCAGAGTAATTCTGGAGAGAAATAAATAAAGCTTTAAATAATAGGAAATATAGAATGTCAACTCCTTGAAGGCAAGAGTTTCTAGCTCTTTTATTCATTTCTAAGTCCCAAGAACCTAGAATTGTGCCTGATACATAGGAAGTTTATAAATATTTGAAGAAAGGAGATGGAAGGATAGAAGGAAGAAAGGACAATTGAAGACATATCAGAAGAATTTATTGACAGATCTCGTAGGCTCATTCATTAGCATATTAATCCATGTTTCTGTTTTGGTTACTTAGGTACTCAGTTGTTCCTTTCATTGAAACAAAAAGTGAAGGAAAAGTAACAGTTTAGTGTGAGAAATGTATGGCCGTATTGAACATATTGACTGACTACTAAAAGCCAGACATGATGCTAAGTGCCAGAAATACAATAATAAACAAAGCATTGTCTTTGCTCTTATAGAACTTATAATCTTGTGTAGCCAAAATAAACAAATATGTATATAAAATATACACAGCTTATTAAATGAGGGACATCATTAGGATGCCAAGAAGATAGCTAGTTGAGTTAGTGGTCAACTTAACTACAGGTAGGTAGGTAGTCATGAAAAATGTTTCTAGTGTTAAAACTGACGTTAGGACTTGAAATGTTAGGAAGAAATCATATGAAAGCTAGCAGAAGAATGCTCTGCATATAAAACAGAGTTTGTCATGTTCGAGAATCTGAAAGGAGGCTAGTGTGTCTCGAGTATATACAGTACAAGGAAGGTCAGGCAGAACATTTTGAAAATGGGAGGGAATTTGTGGTTCTCAGTGAATAAAATATACGAATAAAGTAGATGGCATCTGGAAAAACAGAAGTTAGTTGCAGAGATTGGAAGAGCAGAATTTAGGTTTTCAGATGCATAGCAGCTCCAGATGATGGCCAAGTTCAGGATGTGACCTTGAGGACCCACATCTAAAGTGGAGACATTGTGAAAGTTATCAAAAATGCAGAAGTCAAGGCATGTTAAAGACAGATGTTAAGTGGGTTGTCCTCTGGGTCTTTGAGTTAGGTTAGGTATAACAGAAAGCAAAACTGCACTCTGTGATTGAACAGCTTTACTAATTTCTAAATGGGCAAAAAAAAAAAAAAAATTGTTTATTTAAAACTTTGAAAATTTTTGGTTTTTTTCACATATACATGAGATAGTAAGAAATGTGTTATACTTCACCTGAAACTGTCATTTTTGCCAACAGCAATGAATACTCCATATTGTAGCAGAAACAAATAATCCAGTCATTAAAATAATCAGAAGCAGTGATTCCTAAAATTGCTTGAGTATAAAAGTCCTCTAGGATGCTTGTTAAAAATGCACACTCTTGGGTCTAATTCCAGATTTACTGAATCACAATCTCCAGGAGCAGTGTTTGGAAATTTTTATTTCTAAAAAGGTGTCCTAAATAATTCTAAAAATCAGGCAAGACTGGGAAATGTTGATGTAGTAGAGATATGTCATACTATGTGTCAGGAAACACCGATTCCAGGCTCATTTCTCTGCTAACCAGCTTTAGGCTTTAGATTCAATTGTACAGTCTTCTTTAAGACTCAGTTTCCCCTTCTCCAAAATAATTGTTTGAGGTCTTTCCATATACAACTTTCCTGTTGCTATCACTTCTATGGATATTTGTGTAGGAGCTTTTCCATATACCTCAAATCAAGTTATAATGTTTTAACATAGGCAACATAAAAAACAAACAAACAACAACTTACAAATAGTTTGCTGAAGATTTCTTGAAATTGATGATGGCTC
Organism: Piliocolobus tephrosceles; assembly: GCF_002776525.5. Lineage (NCBI taxonomy): Eukaryota > Metazoa > Chordata > Mammalia > Primates > Cercopithecidae > Piliocolobus > Piliocolobus tephrosceles. The sequence goes on from NC_045447.1 coordinate 54,487,477, forward strand.
TTTTCTTTATTTCTCGTATTTTCATTTTACCACTTTACCCTGCCCTTGTGGAAATAATCTAAGAGATTTTTAAACCCCCTTATTTTGGGTATCTTTAAAATTCTCAAATAAAATAGCTAATCAAAAGAAAAACAAACTCAGTTAAAATGAGCATTATTACATTTAAATTATTTCTATTCAAAGGAAACCACAGTAGGATGCAAAAGAAATTTAATTTTTAACAACATTTTCTATTAAAATGTTTTATATTTTTTATTTCAAAACCATGTTTGCAATTAGTTATATGACATAGTATAACTTCTTATATATGTGCTATAGTGTTTTCGAAACTGTGGGTTGCAATGTGTTCATGAATTATGACTTAAAACATTTTCCTGATTAAATAGAACATAAAAAACAAAATATATCATATGTAATAGGTTAAGTATTATTTTGTGAAAACTTTGCTTCAATGTATGTACTTGTACCTGTATGCATTTTTGTATATATTCTGAGCTTTTATATAAAATGAATTTCTTATGTGGTTATACTGTACTGTATAATATGTATTACTATCTGCTATATTATAAAAGCATTAATTAGCTTGGAATATAAAATAAGACCTGTGAATACTGTGCATATAAACATAAGGAAAGAATTTAGCTCAGGCTACAATGAAATATAAATACTAACTGAATGATCTCTGTACAATCTTGTTTATAAGTACCCACTTCATCCAGTTTGTGTAGCGCCTCCACATATTCAGGTAGGAAGACGAATTAGCATTAATGCCTGGAACCAGAGTTGAAATGAAGCACATATACCAATGTCACAAGTGAAAGATTAACCCTATTCAAAGTCATACTCAGTGCTATGTTTACTACCTACATTATAGCCAGATTTGAAATGTCAAATCTATTTACTGTAAACATCTTGAGGAAAGAGATCATGAGTTTCTGTTAAAGACAAAGATGAGTTTATTTTAATTGGCATAGAGAAAACCTGGGGATTTCAACTGTGTTTACTAATTTTCTTCAGCAAGAAATGATGTTCAAAAGAGAAACTGAGTAGAATATAGCATATTTGGGTGTTTATGAATTTGAGGAAAATCTTTATTTAGTTGATAAAAGACTTGGCTTCTTTGTCATGTGTTTTCTCCGAATCTGACACAAACAGTTCTATGTCAGATCCAGAACACAGGACAAAAAAGCAAGTTGATGGGTCTCTAGTGATAACATGGAATTTGAAGTTCTAAGAATTAGATGTTCATTGAAAAACTGAACTGCAATTTGCCAAGGTCAGAGAGTGACATTTTCATAAATTAATGCTATCAGAAGCTGCCGGCATATTCAAAATTGTCTCATTTGAAACCAGCAGAAATTTCAACAGAGGTCATGCTTATTATGCTGGGAGCAAATCTGGATTCCCAATGTATGTGAGAATTTTCTTTGAAAACACAGTGATAACACTCAAATAGATTTTTTTGTATGTTAAAAGGAAACATACATATATTTGTAAGTTTAGTGTTTCTTTACTTACTCTAAAATATGTTTTTCTTTTTAAATACTTAAGCTTACATATAATTTTTCAGTAGTTTTTATATAGAAGTAGCAAAAAAATATTAAAATAGAAGTTCCAATTTGATGGATATAGATTGGAATTGAAACTTGGCATTAGAATAAGAAATAATAAAAACACAATGAGACAGTGTCAGAAGCTAAAGGAAAGAGTCAAACTAATTTTCTACTTACTCTGAAAACATGTTAAGTTCAGAAAAGTTTATAGCTAGGTAAGCCCCAAGCACAGGAATTGATTGGAAATTATTAAATATTTATTCGGCTTTTATCATTTGCCACTAGGACACATAAAGAATATTCTGAAACCATAATTAATATTATCATTTCAGGATATTCATTAGAACACTTCATTGCATTAAAATAAAGATGGGAATGGGAATGGAAAAATGATAACTGCTGTGAGACAAGACACATAACTGGGAAATAATAATAGGGAATTTTAATTTGGCTGTAATTTCCTCAATGATGTCTTTATCTACCAGTATTTATATCATCTCATTTGACTCCCTTCTTTGCCCTTTAACCCTCTGAAAAAAAAATGGTTGTTATCGAATCAAGCCCATCTTTCCACTACACAGTGTGCCAGTCACTGAGATGATGAGTTTTGCAGCAAAGGGTTTGTTCATGGGGCAGCAAAGCAAGGAGATGGGAGAACAAGTCTCAACTCTGCCTCCCTGACAATGGGGTTTAAACATATTTATGGATTAGAGAAGCAGAGTGATCGGAGGCATGGAAAAAGGTGATTGGTGGTAAGATAAAGTGAGGTAATCCATGTTCTGCACAAATGTAGTTAAGCTTCATGGCTTTTCATAGGATGCATATTTGAAAATTTGCAGCATTAGAATGATATGAGGGTGGAGCTGTCAGGTTGATGTCAAAAGGGCACCCATTGGACATTCACACAGGCTCATTTGAAGGGTTGGCAGTCTCACCCAGTTTGAACTGGAGAAGAGTTGACTCTAAATTTCTGAAAAACAACTTAGGTAGCTGTTGCCATTATGATCCATACATCAGCTATATTATCTAGACTGAGGCAGAAGAGTCTTTTTTGAGAAACAGCTAAAAGCAAGCAAAGCAGGTTCAAGTTTGAAGAGCCCAGTCAGGTTTGCTTTTGACTTCATGGTTAGTTCCAGTTCATTAACACTATTTAGAGAGCTAAAGGGGGTTGGAGGCCAGGAGTCTCCAAGTCTACTATTCATTTCCCTAAGATACAAAGCAATACAGGGAACAAGAAATTAGAGTTGTAGTTACTAACAGTGTAAGGTTTAGCTTGGATAGGAACCAGTGTCTTCTAACAGGGCAGAGGAAACACTGCCTGTGAGTGCCTCCCAACCCTGCCCCACACCTGGCCAGAAAGGGCTGGGAGCCTCAGAGTATCTTGCCACAAAGGCCCTCGGTCCTGCTAGAGGCCATGAGCATGCCTTCCACTTTCTTGGGCAGTAGCACTCAGTGTACAATAAAATAGGAAAGAACAGACTGAAATGGTAACCACCAAGCTGTCACAAAATACATTTAAAAATAAGCAAACAAACAAATCAAGCAGTATATTCCCTGAGAAAGAAATGTGAAGCACGTTTGCGCTTGCAGATACTCCCCACTGAGTCCTGTTATCCCCGTTAGCATATAGAATGTCTGTTCCCAGTTTTCATGCTAAGGACTTCAATTATTTTATTTTTCTCAGTATGAATTGTCTTTTCCCTTAAGTCACATTCTGATGGATAGCTTTGTCTGACACCCCTTTTTCTCATCCCTAGACAGATCTCTCTTGCTTGTGAGGTGACTGAGAAAAGAAAAAAAATCTTTTTTCAAGTCAGAACTGTTAAAAGCAGACAGTGTTCCTTCTCTTGGACTCTCCCCTGAAACCTCTAAATCTCTAAGCAACAATAGGCTCGGCTGACTGTCCTGATCTGAGACATTTAAGAGGATTTTAGAAAAGATTTGGCTTTTGTTTTTTGTTTGTTGATATCTGGAATAAGGAAAGCGTATTTATTTCCAACCTTTCAAACAAAAGGTTTCAGAGCTTGCTTTGAGACTAGGACTGGTGATTGGGATGCTTCCATCTCATCACACTCATTGGATCATTATTAATGTTACGTTACAGAACTTGCCAAATTGTGGTATATCTCTCAGTACCAAGGAAATAAAGTGAAGTAAATGACGAACAATTTATCCTCTACTTGTTAAAAGTCACTCAAATTACCTTGAACAAACAAATGTGTTTCTATTACTATTATATGTCACAAAAAAGATAAAGGTATATGGAAATAATTACTTGTAAGTGTATACTTAAGTCCCTTCATGTTTCATATACATAACATTTCATCCCATTGAAAAACAGTAACAGGCCAGGCACAGTGGCTCACACTTGTCATCCCAGCACTTTGGGAGACCAAGGCATGTGGATCACTTGAGGTCAGGAGTTCAAGACCAGCCTGGCCAACATGGTGAAATCCCATCTCTAGTAAAAATACAAAAAATTAGCCAGGCGTGGTGACACGCACCTGTAGTCCCAGCTACTTAGGAGACTGAGGCAGGAGAATTACTTGAACCTAGGAGGCAGAGGTTACAGTGAGCCAAGATCATGCCACTGCACTCCAGCCTGGGTAACAGAGCAAGACTCTGTCTCAAAAAGTAAAATAAATAAAAATAAAAATAAAAAATATCTAAAAGTTAGGCCGGGTGCGGTGGCTCAAGCCTATAATCCCAGCACTTTGGGAGGCCGAGATGGGCGGATCACGAGGTCAGGAGATCAAGACCATCCTGGCTAACACAGTGAAACCCCGTCTCTACTAAAAAATACAAAGAACTAGCCAGACGACGTGGTGGGCGCCTGTAGTCCCAGCTACTCGGGAGGCTGAGGCAGGAGAATGGCGTAAACCCAGGAGGCGGAGCTTGGAGTGAGCTGAGATCCGGCCACTGCACTCCAGCCTGGGCGGCAGAGGGAGACTCTGTCTCAAAAAAAAAAAAAAAAAAAAAAAAAA
>NC_045447.1:54492413-54492501 GCF_002776525.5 Piliocolobus tephrosceles
GCTTGGTCTCCCACACGTTAGTAGGGGAGCTTGGTCTCCCACACGTTAGTGGGGGCTGCTTGGTCTCCCACACGTTAGTGGGGGCTGC
>NC_045447.1:54492511-54511993 GCF_002776525.5 Piliocolobus tephrosceles
CACGTTAGTGGGGGCTGCTTGGTCTCCCACACGTTAGTGGGGGCTGCTTGGTCTCCCATACGTTAGTGGGGGCTGCTTGGTCTCCCATATGTTAGTAGAGGAGCTTGATCTCCTATATGTTAGCAGGGGATGCTTGATCTCCCACACGTTAGTGAGGGTGCTTGAAACACTATGTTGAGGTTTTTAAAATGGAATTTAATGCCTAGCCTTGCAGAAACACACGCATGGACAATCAGTTATATTTGTGTGGGAACTGGAAAGGGAAGTAACAATAGTCCTTGTGCCCCATGTTTGCCATCTCTGGTGTAACTATTGCTATTCATTTTATCATCCAGCTATCTATCATTCTGTTTTAAAATGTTTTATTGACCTCCGACTATATTGACTTCTGGGTTATATCCCAGAAAATAAAAATCTATATGTCTAGTCAAAATGTATTACAGAAACATTAAAACGTAATAGTATATAGTTCCAACTTCTCACCTGTATGTCTTCATTTGACATGCATTTGTTTTTAGATATCCTCTCTCCACTCTATTACTTTTTTTTTTTTAGGAACATGTCCCTATACCACTTCTTACCCTGCTTCTTCTATATAATCTCTTTTTTTTTTTTTTTTTTTTTAGAGACAGGGTCTTGCTCTGTCACCCAGGCTGGAGTTCAGTGATATGATCTCAGCTCACTGAAAGCTCTGCCTCCCGAGTTCACACCATTCTCCTGCCTCAGCCTCCCAAGTTGCTGGGACTACAGGTACCTGCCACCACACCCAGCTAATTTTTTATTTTTAGTAGAGATGGGGTTTCACTGTGTTAGTCAGGATGGTCTCCATCTCCTGACCTCGTGATCCGCCCGCCTCAGCCTCCCAAAGTGCTGGGATTACAGGTGTGAGTCACCGCGCCCAGCCTATAATCTCATGCAAATACCTTTCTCTTAGCTTGTAAGTAATTACTGGTAAACTCTTCCATATGGTTTTTCCTTAACTGTAAAGTGGTCACTGAGTTACTGCATCTCCCCTGTGTCCTCACAGACACTTAATTAACTCCACCTATTACACTTGCCACATTTTCATCTACTTCTCAATCCCCAGATTTTTGTTTTTTTTTGTTTAGTTTGTTTTTAAAATTTTCCTAACTGCTTTCTCATCAAGTGCCTGTTAGCCAAAGTTTCCCCCATCTGCTATCTTAGGTTTTATCATGCGAAGAATCCAATGATACAGGAATGATACAGGATATGATTAGAAAAATATATACAAAATTTTGTTTTGGTTTGTTTGTTTTGCTTAAGACTGAAGTTGCTTTTGAACTAGAAAAACACCACGTAGAACCAGTTCCCTATGCTCAAACATTTACTAAACAGCTTAGTCGTCACCATCGTATTTTCTTCCAAGCCTTGCCATTTCATCATAAGCAAGATTCTGCTAATGTGTGAATGATTATCTCTTCTTTGTCAGTCTGTCTCTAAATCTGGATATTTCCTATAGATACGATTAAACTAAGTCACTATTTATGAACATTTGAACTCCAAAATCCTCTTGTTTTCCTAATGGTTAAAAAAATTAAGCTTGGTGGCTGGGTGCAGTGGCTCATGCCTGTGATCCCAGCACTTTGGGAGGCCGAGGCAGGTGGATGACTTGAGGTCAGGAGTTCAAGATCAGCATGGCCAACATGGTGAAACCTCATTTCCTAAAAATACAAAAAATTAGCCAGGCGTGGTGGCAGGTGCCTGTATTCCCAACTACTCGGCAGACTGAGGCTGGAGAGTCGCTTGAACCTGGGAGGCAGAGGTTGCAGTGAGCTGAAATTGCACCATTGCCCTCCAGCCTGGGTGACAAGAGTGAAACTCCATTTCAAAAAGTGAAATAAAAAAGAAAAGAAAGAAACATTAAGCTTGGCAAAGATTCAGTAAAAACTTTATTTTTAATAAGCAAGGATTTTTATACATGAATAGCTGAAAACAAAGTGATTGGTTACCCCAGAATTCATTTATACAGTGAATATTTATTGGGCATCTATATTGTCCTAGATAGTATAAAGAGAGAAGCAAACCAAATATGGTCTCTGTTTCATGTAACTTACAGACTAGTAGAAGAGATCAACAGGATATCATGTTGAAATGAAACTCACAGATTAATGAAGCAGATAATAAAAATATAATTATAAATAATTTTTAACATTCTGAAGTAAATGAACAGAGTGAAGGAATAGATAATGAAATGGTTAAGTCATCAAGGAAGAAGATGATGAAAACAATGTTTAAACTGAGATCTAAAGGATTGAAATAATAATAATAAGTCAGACACAGAGTGGAGGAATAATATGTTCCAATTAGATGGAAAAGAATGCTCAAAATCTTCAACATGGGAAACAATTCGATGAGCTGTAAGAATTAAAAGAAATCAGCATGGCTAGAGTATAGAGAGTATAGAGACAACAAAAATAGATGAGTCTTAAGAAGTAGGCAAGAGTCAGGAATCAGAAAGTATTCAGGAATTTGTAGGCCAAGATAAAACCATGATAAGATTTTTGATTTTATTAGAAGTATAATTGGAAGCCTTGAAGAGTTTGAAGCAGGCTTCTTCAAGGGCAGGAACAGGGACAAAAAGTCACGCTGGACAATCTGTGTACCATGGATTTGACAGGGTAATGATTAAGATCAATAAAGCAGTTACTGCATAAACCAGGTGGTAGATGGTAATAGTTTGGGTTAATATGTTGTCATAGGAGATGCTGTGAAAAATCAAGATAATATTAGAGGAAGAAATGAATGACTTGAGATGGGTTGAGTACTAGGTGTGGGAATGACACGGAAAAGGGAGGAATTAAAGAAGAGAGCTGGCTTAAACAACAAGATGTATGGTGGGACTAATGTTGTATCGGGGGAACGAGCCCCCAATTATTCCAACGTAGGTTCTTTTCTGTTTTCCCTAAGTGTCAGCTGGTCTGATAAATAAAGACAAAGCATACAAAGAGAGAAATTTTACAGCTGGGCCTCTGGGGGTGACATCACATATCGGCAGGTTCTGTGATGCCCACCTGAGCCGCAAAACCAACAAGTTTTCGTTAGGGATTTCAAAAGGGGAGGGGAGTATGAACAGGGAGTAAGTCACAAAGATCACATGCTCCAAAGGGCAATAAAAGATCACAAGGGCAGAAGGGCAGAGCAAGATCACAAGGCCAGGGTGAAATTAGAATTATTGATGAGGTTCCATATCCCACTGGGCATGTATTGTCTTGATAAACATCTTAACAGGAAACAGGGTTTGAGAGCAGACAACTGGTCTGACTAGAATTCACCAGGCTGGAATTTCCCAATCCTGGTAAGTCTGAGGGCACTGCAGGAGACCAGGGCATATTTCATCCCTTATCTTCAACTACATAAGACCAACACTCGCAGAGCGGTCGTCGATAGGCCTACCCCTGGGAATGTAGTCCTTCCCCAGGGTTATTCCTTGCTGGGAAAAGAATTCAGCGATATTTCTCCTATTTGCTTTCTGCAAAAAGAAAAATAAGGTTCTATTCTGCCTGACCCCACAGGCAGTCAGACCTTAAGGTTATCTTCCCTTGTTCCCTGAAAATTGCTGTTACCCTGTTCTTTTTCGGGGTGCCCAGATTTCATATTGTTCAAACATACATGTTTTACAAACAATTTGTACAGATAACGCAATCATCACAGGGTCTGAGGTGACATATATCCTCAGTTTACAAGGATGACGGGATTAAGAGATTAAAGACAGGCATAGGAAATTATAAGAGTATTGATTGGGGAAGTGATAAATGTCCATGAAATCTTCACAATTTATTTTCTTCTGCCGCGACCTCAGCCAGTCCCTCCGTTTCGAGTCCCTGACTTCCCACAACAGTGTTGAGATGCAGAAGTTTGGAAAAAGAACATGATAGGGAGGCAGTGTTTTAAGATATTTGTTTTGAAAATATTATGTGAAACACCTGTGAGAGAGTCAAGAAGTCATGTCGTGTGAGATTTGACATATGAAGCTGCAACTCAGAATAAAATTTTTGGATTGAGATTTACATTTAGAAATCACTAACAGAAAACTTTGAAAAACTAACATAAAAAAATGTAAGGTCATTGTGTTGACTGAACTATTTAGTGAAAATGTAGATAAGAGAGAATATAAGAAATCAGCACAACCTGAAAGTTTGCAAATTTAGAGTTTACAATTGTAATGATGATACATGTTATTATGCTCCTCAAATGTGCTGGGTACTTTATGTATTTTAAATATTTCAATAGGATGTGGATGGTCATGGAAATAAAGAGAGTTCACCTCCATTACACAGATGAAATCCAACCTCTCACAATAAGAATGGGGTAGGGGAGGAGGCTTATTTGATGGGATTATATGTTTGGCTCCAAAGACCATACTGTTTTAGCTACCAGTGAAAAATAATTGCTATCTTATGAGAGCAATGTACATATCTACTTTTTCTCACCACTGTATACCTAGGCTCTGATTAGTATCTGGTTAACAGTTGAATTTCAATGAATACTACTTGAATGAATGTATGTGCAGACTTCCCTAAGAGAGACATTATTTGATGTTTAAAATGTGATAGAACTCTTCCTCATCTCAGCTGAAGTGACAAAGCTAGAGATATGGATTATAGGTGCTAATTTTCTTTTTCTTTCTTTCTTTTTTTTTTTTTTTTTTTGAGAAGTCTTTTTCTGTTGCTCAGGCTGGAGTGCAGTGGCATGATCTCAGCTCACTGCAACCTCCACCTCCTGGGTTCAAGCAATTCTCCTGCCTCAGCGTCCCAAGTAGCTGGGATTACAGGCATGCTCTACCACACCCAGCTAATTTTTGTATTTTTAATAGAGATGGGGTTTCACCATGTTGGCCAGGCTGGTCTTGAACTCCTGACCTCAGGTGATTCCCCCCCCCCTCCCCGGCCTCTCATAGCGGTGGGATTACAGGCATGAGACACCACACCTGGCCAGGTGCTACTTTTTCTAAAAAGGGCTAAATCATACCCAGAACTGAAACACAAACTGTTTTTTGGCATATAATTCCACAAAGTGGAGTGAGATGAAAGTGGTCTTGAAACAAAGCCTGGCTAAATCTAGAGGTTAAAGGTTAGCTGAGGCTGACTGATAACAGAGCAAAATGACAAAGCTGTAGTCACAGCCACTTATACTTTCTGAGTTTGGACTACAGTGGGAAGCAAGGAATATAACTGGCTTTAACATTTTCTAAAAGATCATACCTAAAAGGATTACCTGTGGAAGGTGAAACAATCTCACAGAAAGAGGCTATGCAGAGTGTACCACCAGAGCAAGGATTGAAAAGGACTCATCACCAGAAAAGAAAAGGGAATGGTCTCTGTCAGAAGACCAGTATGGCATGGCCAAAGAACCACGAAGTTACCTTTAGAGAACAAAAGCCTGAAGGCAGGATCTGCCATTAGGGCCTCAATGAAAGAAAATTGTAGCCCCAGCAATGATGTTTCCTCTTTTCCTTTAATTCTACTTTGACTTTGTCCTTGTTCCTGCCCTAGAAGGAGCTAGAAATAGCAGTTAGTGGAGAGTAAACAGGTGAAGTATGGAAGAAAATAAACATCAGTTTCCCCTTCTTTTGAATTCCAAGCTGGTTAATTCCTATGTAAGGTATGGAGAGTGGTACTGCCCTGAGGAAGGGAGAAGGCATGAATTGAATGAGAACTTGAGGTTTTGAATTATATTGCAGCAGACCTTTAATATCTGAAAATAAGGATTCTTCATTAGTGCCCAGAAGTAACTGTATATTAATGGTTCTTTTTGAGATATTATCTAAGGAAATGGAAGAGAGAGCTGACACAATGGGTTTAAGGAACAGTGGTAGGAGAAAAATTAACTTACTTGTTTTTTGTACCATTTTGAAATTAGCTCATGAATAACTTAGTTTTAATTAAAAATTATTCTACAAGTCTTATTACTACCTTCATGGTATGAATGTAACTTTAGAAATCAGATGGAGACAAATCACTACTGTATGTTACACATACTTAAGAATAAGATGACCCTATATGTAGAAGGTTGTTGAAAGAACTGTTTCATTGACTTGAAATTATGCATAAGAAAATGCTGAAAATATACAGAAATATTCATTTTATTTTATTTTCGTTACTAATTTCAACATGGCTTTTTGAGGGCTGAGACCAATAATTAGAATGTGGAGTAGGATATACAAATTGTCCCAGTGCAGTCCAATAGATCTTTCTGTTATAATTGAAAGGCTCTATATCTGTGCCATCCAGCATCCTAGCCACTAAGCCACATGTGACTAGTGACTGCTTGAAATGTGGTCAGTGCAACTGAAGAACTAATTTTTAAATTATATTTAATTTTAATTAACTTAAATTTAAATAGACACACATGGCTAGTGGACAGCACAGGTCCAGACTCCTTAAAGAATAATGCTAATCAATGATAACACTTGGACACAGAGTGGGGAACATCACACACCGGGGCCTGTCATGGGGTGGGGGGAGGGGAGAGGGATAGCATTAGGTGATAGACCTAATGTAAATGACGAATTAACGAGTGCAGCACACCAACATGGCACATGTATACATATGTAACAAACCTGTACGTTGTGCACATGTATCCTAGAACTTAAAGTATAATAAAATAAATGAATAAAAATAAATAAAAAATAAAAATAAAGAAATGATAAAAAAGAATAATGCTAATCTACAAACATGTATCATAAAACAGCACTATTGAAGAAGTAACAAGAACATTTCCCATATTAAAAAGTCTGTTTTAGAAGCTTCTTTTGGCCAAGCATCCTGTGTGGATACCTTTTGCTTTAAGCTACATTACTTTCTGTTAATTTGTAATGCACATGCTCTCTTTCATTTCTCTGGCTAGTGCCTTTATAGTGAAGGAAGGTGGGCATATCTCCTACTGTACAAAGTATTCTAATTAAGATAGATAAGTCATGCTGCTTTTGTTTATGTCACAATTTTCCCTGGAGCTAGAATTAAATGATGCTGTCAAAGGACAATGCTAGTGTTTGATGGCTTTTAATATTTTTATCCATATCAAAAGACTAAATAAATGCAATCAATATTCCCAATTCCTAGCTCTCTAGTAATTATTCTAATAAAGAGATATTCATGCTACCAAGCATCAATACATGCTCTTCATAGCCCTAATAAATCTGCTCCCAGAAAATAAACCACGTTCTGCCATGGCTTTAGAGAGAGTGTTAGCAAACACGAAGATCAGAATGTGATTAACCAACTCTTCAGCACATGGGACTAACAAAATATGGATTTTAAAACTCAAACACTTAATGAAAGTTACCAAGAAATAAGAATCAAATTCTTAAAGGGGCCATGTACTGTATTTGGGGTAGCTCCTCAGGCAAATAACTCAAATTGGGATTTTAAATAGCAGTGGCTATTCAAAAGAACTCATCCTGTAAATGTCTACCTTATAAAATAAAAACAACTACAAAGTAATAATAGTGTCATAGTCCATTTAGTTTTATTATAAAGGAATATCTGAGACTGGATAATTTAGAAAGAAAATCGGTTCATAAGGCTGTACAAGAAGCATGGCACTAACATCTGTTTCTGGTGAGGACTTCAGGCTGCTTCCACTCATGGTGGAAGGTGTAAGGGGGCAGTGTGTGCAGAGATCATGTGGCAAGAGGTGAAGCAAGAGAGAGTGGGAAGGTGTGATGCTCCTTTTATCTACCATCTCTCTCAGGAACTAGAAAAGTTGGAGTTCACTCATTACCTTGGGGATGGCACCAAGTCATTCATCGGGGTTCTGCTGTGTGATGCCAACACCTTCCATTAAGTCACCTCCAACACTGGTTCCATTAAGTCTCACCTCCAACACTGGTGATCAGATTTCAACATGAGATCTGGAGGGGTGAAACAAACCAAACTGTAGCACCAAGAGTTATTGAGTATTTTAATATATACCCAAATGCTCACAAAAATTCCATGAAGTAGATAACTGCTTTTATTTCGATTTGACAAATGAGAAAACTATGGCTTCAGGAGGATGTCCAAGGTCATATATCTGGGGTAAAAAGAGTGTGGTATTTGTCAAATCCAGGTATGTCTGACTCCAAAACACATCTTATTTATTAATTTTTAAAAAGTATCCACTGTATCTTAAAACAAGTCATTAACAAGGTTTACTATTATTAAGGCAGTGCTACCTCCTATTTCACTAAAATAATTTCAGCATTCTACACATCTTTCTTGGTGAGTTTCAGTTAGCTAGGCCTGTTGGATAGTCTAACTTTGACTATTAAGTGGTTAATGGTTTTACTTGGTAAAATCTCCCTTTAAGATTATATAAGAAAAGGAGGAATAAATAATTTCAACATCCTAGTTATCCAAGAGACACTTGTATTACACCACATACACACTACAAACTGTTCCTTTAATTCCAAAAGTTCACACCCTATTTGCAGATCCATTTGCACAAGAAATGTTAACACAGGGAAGGACTTCAGCATCAAATTATCAAATTACCAGGCATTATTTTATCCATGTTTCATTTTTTTCCTTCAGCTTTATTGATTTATAGTATATACATCAATGTGATATTTTGTGATATGTGATATCACATATACAATGGGATATTTTGGTATACCTATACCATAATCAAGCTAACTATAATAACATACCCATCATATAAATGTTTAAAAGAGGGGAAAAGCACCTTGAGGTGAAGAGAGCTAAGACAGATTTATGAAATGTTAACATAGGGAAGGACTTCAGCATCAAATTATCAAATTACTGATAAGGCATTATTTTATCAATGTTTATTTTTTTCTTCAACTTTATTGATGTATGATTGACAAACGTTGTAAACTTTTATTTGTATAACCTGCATATACAATGTGATATTTTGGTATACTTAATACAATGTGAAAAGATTACCACAGTCACATACCCATTATATCAATGTTTAAAAGAGGGGAAAAGTACCTTGAGATGAAGAGAGCTAAGACAGATTTATGAAATGATGGGGTATAACTCTGCCTTGATGAATTCTTTACAATCCAGGTAATTGAGGAAAAAAAGTAAAAGGTACTATATTAGTCATCTTGGGCTGCTGTAACAATATATCGTAGACTGGGTGGCTTAAACAACTTACATTTATTCTTTATAGTTCTGGAGGCTGAGAAGTCCAGGATCAAGGTACTGGCTAATTCAGTTCCCTGGTGAAGTTATCTTGCTGACTTGTAGATGGTACCTTCTTGGATTTTTTCTCACATGGAGGAAAGGAGAGCAAGAGTGAGAGAGAGAGAGAGACAGAGACAGAGAGAGAGAGATTGGGAGAGAGAGAGACAGAGAGATGCTCTGGTGCCTTTTCTTATAAGGACATTAATTCCATCATAAAGGCTCTACTCTCAAGATTTCATCTAAACTTAATTATTAATACTTCCTGTATTAGGTCGTTCTTGCATTTCTATAAATAAATACCTAAAACTAGGCAGTTTAAAAGAAAAGTTTTTTAATTGGCTCACAGTTGTGCAGGCTGCACAGGAAGCACAGTGCTAGCACCTGTTTCTGGAGAGGTCTCAGGAAGCTTTTACTCATGGTGGAAGGCAAAGGGGGAGTAGGCAATTCACATGGCGAAAACAGGAGCAAGAGGTTGGGGGAGGTACTACATACTTTTAAACAGCCAGATCTCACGAGATCTCACACTTGTGAGAACAAAATCAAAAGGGTGGTACTAAACCATTCATTATAAATCCACCCACCCTCATGATCCAATCACCTCTCACCAGGCCCCGTTTTCAATATTGGGGATTATAATTCCAACATGAGATTTGGCAGGGACATGGATACAAACTATATCATTCCAGCACTGGCCTCCAAAATACCATGTTCTCACACCGCAAACTACAACATGTCTTCCCAAGAGTTCTCCGTAGTCTTAACTTATTCCAGCACTAACTCAAAAATCTGAAGTCTCATCTGACACAAGGCAAATCCCTTCCATCTATGAGCCTGGAAAATCCAAAACAAGGGAGTTACTTCCATAATACAATAAAGGAATAGGCATTAAGTAAACATTACCAATCTACAAGGGAGAAATCTGCCAAAAGAAAGGGGCTACAGGCCCCATGCTAGTTTGAAACCTAGGAGGGCAGTCATTAAATCTTAAAGTTTCAAAATAATCTCCTCTGACTCCTTGTCTCACAGCCAGGTCACACTGGTGCAAGGCTCAAAAGGCCTTGGGCAGCTCTGCCCCCATGGCACTGCAGGGTACAATCCCTGTAGCTGCTCCCACAGGTTGTTCAGTGCCTGCAGGTTTTCCACACTGAGGGTGCAAGTTTTCAGTGGATCTACCATTCTGGGCCTGGAGGACTGTGTCCCTCTTTCCACAGCTCCACTAATCAGTACCTCAGTGGGGACTCTGTGTGGGGCCTCCAGCTCCACATTTCCCCTCCACATTGCCCTAGTAGAGGTCCCTCGTGAGAGTTCTGCCCCTGCTTATACATCCTCTGATATCCAGGTGGAGGCTGCCAAGCCTCCTTAATTGTTGCATTCTGTGTGCCTGCAGGCCTAATACCACATGGAAACCACCAAGGTTTATGGCTTGCACCCTTTGGAGTGGCAGCCTGAGCTGCACCTGGGGCCCTAGGAAGAAAGGATGGAGCTGCAGCAGCCACAACATGCAGAGTAGTGTCTGGAGGTTGCACAGGGCACTGGGGCCATTCTTTGTAGGAGGAAGGAAACCATTCTTTCTTCCTAGGTTTCTGGGCCCATGATGGGAGAGGCTGCTGGGAAGGTCTCTGAAATGCCTTCTAGACTTTTTCCCCATTTTCTTGAATATTAGCCCTTGTTTTCTTTTTAGTTGTGCACGTTTTTCCAGCAAGTGGTTGCTTCACATCCCACTTAAATTCATCTCCTGAAAAAGCTTTTTCTTTCTCTGCCACATGGCCAGGCTGCAAATTTTCTAAACTGTGCTTCCCTTTTAATATATATTCCAACTTACTTCTTTACTTTACTTGCTCCTGCATCCTTTACTTTACTTGCTCCTGCATCTAAGTATAGGTCATTAGAAGCAGGGAGGCCACATCTTGAATGCTTTGCTCCTTAGAAATTTCTTCCACCAAATACACTAAATCATCGCTCACACGTTCAGACTTCCTCAGACACCTTGAGCAAGGGCACAATGCAACCAAGTTCTTTGCTAAGGCATAACACACACGATATTTGCTTCAGTTTCCAGTAAGATCCTCATTTCCATCTGAGACCTTCTCAGCCTGGATTCATTGTCCATATCACTATCAGAATTTTAGTTACAACCATTTAAACCAGTCTCTAAGAAGTTCCAAAGTTTCCCTCATCTTCCTGTCTTCTTCTGAGCCCTCCAAAATCTTCCACCCTCTGCCTGTTACCCAGTTCCAAAGCTGCTTCCATATTTTTAGGTATCTTTATAGCAACGTCCCACTCCTTGGTACCAATTTTCTATATGAGGCCATTCTTGCATTGCTATAAAAAAAATACCAGAGACCGGGTGATTTTTAAGAAAAGAAATTGGCTCATACTTCTGCAAGCTGTACAGGTAACCCAGTGCTGGCATCTGCTTACGGGAGGTCTCAGGAAGCTTTTAGTAATGGTGGAAGGCAAAGAGTGAGTAGGCACTTCACATGGCAAAAACAGGAGCAAGAAAGAGATGGGGAAGGTGCTACACACTTTTAAACAACCAGATCTCACAAGAACTCACTCACAACTGCAAAGATAGCACCAAGGGGATGGTGCCAAGCCATTCATGAGAAATCTGCCCCCATGATCCATTCACCTCCCACTGGACCCCACATCCAAATTTTGGGATTACAATTCAACATGAGATTTGGTGGGGACATATATCCAAACTTTATCACTTCCCAAAGCTCCATCTTCAAATGGTCAGGGGTTCAACTCATGAATTTTGGACCTACAGTAGTCAGTCTATAGGAATACAATACAACCAAACTCCTAGACAAAAGATTGTGAGGACTCTTGGTAGGAGAGTGAATAGACCAGCAGAAAAGTAATGGAAGGTAAGCACAGAGATACTCAGATCATCCACATTGTGTATAGCCCTACCAGACTAATGAGTTTAACATTGTTATTTCATTGAACTTGATCAAAGTTGTTTTCCAGAATTCATTTGGTGCAATATTATAGAATATTATAAAGAGAAAAGCAACAAAGAGAAATTGAATGTGGGATGACTTGTTCCAGTGTGAATGTGCCACAGAATACCTTAACGTTTGACTTACTTTATAATAAATGTGATTCAAAATGGGCAAATGAAAGTTAAATGAACATGATAATAAAATAATATTAGAAATCAACTAGGAAGACAAGAAACAATCCATAGGGCCTCTTTCTCAAGCCAACATCTAGAAATATATAACAGCTACAGTATCTGGAAAGAACAACTTGTTTGAGGGATACAAGGAAGGGGCAATAAATTCAACAGCTATTATTCAAACGTGGTTGTAAGAAATACTAAATACATGTATGAAGTGCAAGGCAAAAAACAGTCCCAGCTACAATTTGCTGGCAACTTTTTTTACTATCGTATTTTCAAAAATGTTGGTTTGAGGCATTATTTTAAGAAGCATGATGATTGTAAACTTATGTTTTTTTTTATTTTTTATTTTACCTAAGATAGGAGGCAGATCAATTTTAGAATATGATATTTCGGTTGTAAAATAATTAGAGAATGGGCATTGGTTAGAGGGCATGGAGACTAAATACTTACAAAAATGTCCCTTTTAAAAAAGAAAAAAAAGGTTGTTTTGGGGAAATAGTAAAACTAAGCATTCTCAATTACTTACATTAGTCTCCCCCTTATCTGAGGTTTCACTTTCCATGGTTTGAGTTACTTTCTGTCATCCTGGGCCAAAAATATTAAATGGAAAATCCCAGGAAAGAAAAACATTTCATAAGTTTTAAAGTGTGCACTATTCTGAGTAATGTAATGAAATCTCTCACCATCTCCATCCTGATAGGAATGTGAATCATCTTTGTCCACTGCATCTATGCTGTTGACCCTACTCACCCATTGGTCACTCAGTGGCTATGTCAGTTTATTACATACAGGGTTTATTACCATCCAAGGTTTCAGGCATTCACTGAGGATCTTGGAATATATTCCTACAAATAAGAGGGACTGCTGTACTTGCATTTTTCTGTTCTTTTACTTCAAACTTCATAACCTTAGTCAAGAAATAATCTTTGGTCTTAGAGTTTCCTAAATGCAAAGTGCAAGTAGTTCATGGAAGTTTTCTTTCTTATTGATAAAACTGTTTATTTAAGCAGAATTCTTTTTATAGAATTCTTTTTCTTGAGCAAGAGTAGCTTAAGCAACAATGATGAACAAGTTGTCAGAGAAGAGTGACCTATGTCCTTTGAGACCTTCTTCTATCTAGCAAGCAAGCAATTTTACTGTTCAGAAGACCCCACTCTTAAAAAGCAGCACAGGTATCTATCTACCTTTTATTTTTCTAATCAAGCACTTATATACTTATTCTATATGTTTTCTTTTAAGTATTATTGTAGTCTTGCATTTCTTTTAAATTTGATCAGTTCCATATATTTTCCAAATTTTTTCCATTTTCATATATAGGTACATATTATTTGCCCAATAATATTTTTATATGTAGACCATTAACAAACTATAGTGTGAAGAGTTTTTACTGTTTGTGCTACCATCCTCAGAAAAGCTGTAATTTCCACCTTCAAGTATACGATTCTTGACATATTATTCTAAATAAATTAAAATAAAGTATATACTTTTGGTACTAATCATTTTAATCACTCTGTTGTCTCAACTCCACTTTCAACTTGGAAATTACATTGTCTCTATGTCGTATTTGAAAGATTGGTGGAATCTCCATTAACAAATCATAAGACAAATGTTCACTGCTACATAAGACAATCTTTATGTGTTAATACCTTTTTATTGGATCGATTTTTTCCATATTTTTTTCCTTCCTTTTCTTCCAAACTTCCCTTTCTCCCTCCCTTCATCCCTTCACCCTCCCTTATTTTTTGAGATAGGTCTCCCTTTGTCTCTCAGGATGGAGTACAATGGTGTGATCACAGCTCACAGCAGCCTTGCAGCCTCAACCTTAATGTAAATTAAGAATGATACGGTCCTTCCTGAGTCGCTTGAACCCGGAAGGTAGAGTTTGCAGTGAGCAGAGACGGCGCCATTGCACTCCAGCCTGGGCAACAAGAGCGAAACTCCATCTCAAGAATGATATGGTCCTCCTTAAAACTAAATTTGTATTTTTTGAAATTCCAAAATTATATTTTTCCTTTTCATGTTATAAAATGAGATAATTGAGAACACATTTGGTGTTTGCGGTCTCTTAAGATCTTGCCTAACAAAATAAACATACAAAAAAATTGAGTAACTGTATTTTCCCCTTATTTGTACTGGTCAATGAAAACCCCATGTATGTACTTACATGTTTTACTTGTTCGTTACTCGCTGCAGTGGTTTGGAAATTTTGGTTACCCTGAGAATTCTCTGGGACCTTGTTAAATATGTAGATTGTTCCTAGGGCATCTTGCTCAAGAGAGTCTGGCATCAGTACCTAATTCTTACATTACTTTGCAATAATCCAGTTACTATGTACGTTGAGACCCAAGATGTTCATACTTGATCCCAGAAACTTTGGAACTAAGTATTCAGTTTCTTCAATAAACAGAGCACATCTTGTTTCATAGGTTTTGGGGGTTGGCCAGAACATGTCAACTAAGTATGACCTAGTTTCTACAGAGTTCTGAACAATTTAAAAAGTGAATTCCTGGCCGTTCACAAATTGGGAACTGACTGCATTGTTTGGAGAGCTAAGTGTTTCCACTGGGGAATCCCATGACAGGTGCTCAGCCCAATTCGGTTGAACGTTTTATTAAACATAGGAGTGAATTAAACCACTGGGTTTTAAATTAAGTACTTATACATAGAGCTTTTCAACTTGCCCCATAGCTTTTGTCCCATTAGTTTTGAGAATGCCGTGTAAAGCGCAAAGTAACCACTGTTGGTTGCGCTCTAGGGCGGGCGAGGACGGCTTGTTCCTGCAGTGCCCGGGCCTGCACGGAAGCGCCCTGGCAGAACTCAGCTGAGTATACACGCTTTTTCCCGCGCAGCCGGAGAGCTGAACAGCAAAGCGCTTCCCGAGGAAACTGTGTGTCAGCACAGCCTGGAGATAGCAGGCCCAGGGGGCAGCTCCACCACAGGAGACAGGACACGCCTCAGCCTGGGCAAATTCCCGGCCTCCTTTGGCTCTAAGCCAGCAGCCGCCGCCCGCCACCTCCTCTACTCCTCCGCCGTCACCCCGGCCGCCCTGCCGGCCCCGAACTTGTCCCCGCCTGGGCGCGCGGCCCCTCAGCCCGCGGGGCTGGCGGCGCGGTTGGGATGGGACCGATGTGGCGCATGCGTGGTGGCGCCACTAGGCGCGGGAGTTGCTGCGGCGGGGACGGTACTGTGGCCAGCCGAGGGCCAGGCCGCTCGGGCCGGACTCGTGGGGGTGGCAGCAACAGCGGCGGCGGCGGCGTGGGCTGGCGAGGCCGCGCGGACGGCGCCCGACAGCAGCTGGAGGAGCGGTTTGCCGACCTGGCGGCGAGCCACTTGGAGGCCATCCGTGCGCGGGACGAGTGGGACCGGCAGAACGCGCGGCTGCGTCAGGAGAACGCCCGCCTGCGGCTCGAGAACCGGCGGCTGAAGCGCGAGAACCGCAGCCTCTTCCGTCAGGCTTTGCGGCTCCCCGGCGAAGGCGGCGACGGGACGCCCACGGAGTCGCTCCGGGTCCCTGAAGAGGCCAGCACGAACCAGAGGGCTACAGACAGCGGCCCAGAGGACGAGCCGGGCAGCCCCAGGGCCCTGAGGGCCCGACTTGAGAAGCTGGAGGCCATGTACCGCCGGGCCCTGCTGCAGCTGCACCTCGAGCAGCGGGGACCACGTCCGAGCGCGGACAAGGAGGAGCAGCCTCTACAGGAACCTGACTCCGGCTTCCGCTCCCAGGATTCGGAGCCCTCCGGGTCCTGGCTGTAGCCGAGGCCGCAGCCAGAGAGAGGCGGGGCCTTGTGCGGGCCCCTCCTCCTCCGTTCCCAGCGCCCCCCACCTCGCGCACGCCCTGGCCCGCGCCCTAACCGCGGATACCTTGGACGACGGTGCCCTCCCGCCCCCGCCAGCGGACACTTACAGGTGGCGCTTGGCCATCCGCTTGGCGGAGGTCGAGTGGGTGCAAGGGCCCTCGGGACCTCCCACATGTACAGTTCCCCATGCCTCTTGCCCTGGCTAGTTTCCCTGGAGAGAGGCCTAGCCAACAAGGAAGGGACGGATTTTAAAACAGCAAGAACTGGGTGCCAAGAAACATTTCATATTCCCTGAACTTTTCTAGATGTTGTGAGAACCTGTTGTACTTTTTTTCCCTGTATTTTGGTTCTGAGGAATGAGTAATGCGTTTTTAATTGGTTGAGTTCGTACATTTTTCAATCCCCTAAAGCCTTCAGCTATTCTCTCTTATGTGGCCAACATTTTAAGTACAGTGTTTGCTTTTACAAGTCGGTGTTACTTGGATGTCCTATAAAATACCCAATTTTTATAAAGATGATATTTATAACCTAGGAATTCACACCTGCCTTGGCTGCAGTCCCTGTACATCTAATATATACTGATTTGTTTACCCCCAGAGAATTTTTAAATTATCTGCCTATATCGTGATCTTTTGAAAGGGTCAATAAATCTGGTGCATTAAAAATCATCTGAAAGGTTCCAACGAGCATTATTTGAAGTGTGTTAAATTTATATATATTTTTAAAAGATAACTTTGTGAATATACTAATTTAAATCTGGTTTTAGTTGTCCTTTGTAAACTATCATGTTCTTTTAGCTTTATGTAACAGTTATCTTTTAAAATAAAGATTAGATAGTCTAAAAGTTATTTTAATCTTTAATATTAGCTTAATTAGTACGTAATTTATCTTATTTTGGTAATTTACCTAATTTACCTTGTTTTGACTAAGGACTTCTAATAAATTATAAATTGTATATCAAAAGCTCCCCCAACAAAGTGATGTAAGTCTCAGTTATTTCAATGGCACAAAAAAGTCAGTAGTTTAGGGATAAATGTCCTAAAATTACTTCTATTGCGCTTCGTTAGTAACACTTTTGCCAACTAAGTAATGAAGAGGATACCATTGTACCTGATAAAAAATCATGGGTCTAAGAGTGTTTCAATGATGGAAAACATTTCATGGGGAAAAAATCATGAATAGAGTTGTCAGGGGAATAAAATATACTAGTTATGGCATAGTCCAAAAGTTTTAAATATTATATATTATAGAACAATGTACCAGGAAAACAAGTTTTGTGATTTGTCTAGTTCTGGGTTTTGAAGACACTATATTTTGCTTAAAGGTAATTGATATTCAGATGTGAATATTAGAATCTTCCCCTATGGCCAAAAAATATAAGAAGGAACTTGATGAGAAGAGGTAGGTATATGAAAATAAATTATATTCCCCTTGACTTCATTTTCTAAGAGTGAAAGAAATACAGTGATGTACTGCCTAACTGACATTTCAGTCAGGGATGGACTGCTTATATGATGATGGTCCCGTAAGATTATAATACTGTATTTTTATTGCACATTTTCTATGTGTAGACATGTTTAAATACACAACTGCTATTGCGTTGTAATTGCCAGCAGTATTCAGTACAATAACATGCTTCCCAACTTGTAGCCTAGCAGGAATGGGCTCTACCATATAGCCTAGGTATGTAGTAGGGTATACCTTCTAAGTTTGTGTAGGTACACTGTATTGTTCACATAACAAAATTGCCTAGTGATGCATTTCTCAGAAAACGTCCCATTGTTAAGAGACCCATGTCTGTAAAACATGTTTAGGAGGCAGTAGGAATTGGAGAACGGAAAAACGTTTGTCCACCTTACTGCTATTAAGTTGTAACTTCAGGCTTAAATTGGTTAAACTCTCCAAATCTTAGTATTCTCATTTGTAAAATGAACGTAAGGTCTACCTCAAAATATTATAAAAATGTTATTGAGATAATATAAGCAAAAGGCCTGCTTCAAAGTAAGCTCAATATCTGTGAGAATTATAATCCAAAGTCTGAAAATTGTAGATGCGTATTTTTCTTACACTTTTCCCTTGCTTTCTGTATCTTGCTTCTCTGACTTTAGAAGTATTAGCAAAGATATATAAATTTAGAATAAATTGACATTTTTTACTTCTTAGAAGCAAATAGAAGAGAGAAAAACCTATATAATAAGAATAATGAAATATAAGTTAAAAAAAATTGCCACATGTCACAAAATTGGGGATATTTAACCAGCCAAATTATTTAGTTTACATAGTTCTTAACCACTTTTTGTCTTAAAATTATATACATATGAATGCTAAAAATTGTAAATGTTACTGGTGAAAACATTTTTATAATGGGATGTAAGTGCGCGCGCACACACACACGCAAATGAGGGTAACTTTTGAGCCTAATTCCTAAAAGGCATTACAAATTCTGAAAACAAAATGCTCATAAGTTGGGTTAAAGCTAATGTCTATTTCAAGCTCGATGAAGTTCTCTGCTGATAACTGATAAAGCATCATGTAGTAATGTGAAAGAGGTTTTGTTATATCACAATATGTAGCAATTAAAGAATTGGGTAAAGTTGATTTTAGAAAACCCTCTCGTAGAGGAGGCTTTAAAATCTAAAGTTGATTTTAGAAAGGATATACAATGATATCCTCTTCATTACTTAGTTGTCAGGTGTAATTCATTAATGAAGTGCAATAAAAGTTAACAGGACATTTATCGCTAATCTAGAAATTTTAGTTTGATCTAGGATGCATTTGGATCTAAAATAAACAAAAACTACAGTGTAAATACCTGATTACAATGACATTTTCTTTTCATTCAGATTATTTGTACAATGAAAAGAGGGCTTACAGTTTATAGAACTAAATGACAAAAATGTGTATCTTCTTAGCAAGCGAATTTAGTGAGGGGGGATTGGCATGTTTTTAATAAACTTTTTTTATGGTTGCTACTCACAAAAGTACGCTTTATCATATCTTGTATAAAAATTAGAAAATGAATCAAAGCAATATAAAAGGAGTACTTATGTAGATCATAGAATAAGCTTTTTTTGCTAAACATCTTCAATATTATGAATATTTGAAAAATACTTGAAAACGTTTTGTCATGTTTAAATATTCTTAGACATAGTTTTGCCAATTCACAAGTATTGCCGTGATAAAGATAATATCAAAGTATTTAATAAATTAAATTAACAGTATATACTGAAAAATTATTAGCATCCTGCCCTTGATCCCAGTGCCAAAAGACCATTTTCTCTTTTGCTAGATTTTTAGCAAAAGGATAGATTTTTACTGAGAATTTATCACAAAATGTTTGGAAAATCTTCATGAATGGCAAAATTTTTTATATTTCTTTTTTTTTTTTTTTTTTTTTTTT
>NC_045447.1:54512093-54519829 GCF_002776525.5 Piliocolobus tephrosceles
GTGCAGTGGCCGGATCTCAGCTCACTGCAAGCTCTGCCTCCCGGGTTTATGCCATTCTCCTGCCTCAGCCTCCGGAGTAGCTGGGACTACAGGCGCCCGCCACCTCGCCCGGCTAGTTTTTTTTTTTTGTATTTTTAGTAGAGACGGGGTTTCACGCTGTTAGCCAGGATGGTCTCGATCTCCTGACCTCGTGATCCGCCCGTCTCGGCCTCCCAAAGTGCTGGGATTACAGGCTTGAGCCACCGCGCCCGGCCTATATTTCTATTTAGTGATGAATTGATTAAAAATTCTAGTTTTTTCTAGTATAAACTTATTTTTTGAGTATCTAATGTGTCACCAGATACGCAAGTAGTGTATGTATATATGAATTTTTAATGCATAGTATCCTTTTCCATTGGTGTAAAAGTGACAATGTATAATAAAAAGCTTTAAAAAGTCATTTAATTATGGTATTTTGTAAGCTAATCTTATTCCTGATAATTGGGTAAAGCCTAACATTTTTCTTAAATCATTTAATTATCTTATCCAATCCATTATTTGCCCCTATTAGAATTGATACACAATTTCCTTGACCTTACATTTTTTCTGTATTTTCTTTAACTCTAATTTGTATCATTTTAAGCATGTAACCTCTATTGTATTTTAAACTTATTGACTTTGTCATTAGTTATGGTGAAGACTCTGTTGCTATAAAAAGAAACCCAACAATTAAGTAGCTGTAAAAAACAACTATTTTTTCTCTAACAAAATACTCTAATTAGGGTGCTTAAGGATGTCAGGAAGCTGTGCCTATATGATCATTTGTGGTCTCAGACTCCTTTTGTGTTGTGCCTCTGCCTTGCCTTTGCTTCATCTGTATGGTAGAAACAGATTACCATACCCAGGTTTCAGTTTATGAGAATAGTAACTAGAAATGGGAGGCAGCATACCCAGATCTGAAAATGACATAAATCTCTCCCGTCACGTTCTGTCAGTACAACATCATTACATTACCATTCAACTTCAAAGGAGGCTAAAAAATGTAATTAAGTTGTGTAATCTTTGGTCCAGCTATAATTTCATTATAACGGAAGAATGGGAGAACAGATTTTTATGGACAACCATCTTAAATGGAGGCTGTCATCTATTTAGAATTTTAAAATATTTTATGTCTTAGTATAGTATTTTTGAAACTACATAATGTAGTTAAAAATAAAAATATGATTGCTTTGTAGATTGAAAAAAAATCTGACTTTTTAAATTCACCTATGCACTATTCTTATGAATACAAAACATCAGATATTGCTTTGTATTTAAAATAAGTAAGGAAATATAGCTATTAAATTTTGTCTAGGACATCCCTGTAAGTATGCTATCTGTAAAAATTGTATATTATAAATGTATGGGGTTTAGAGCCTATAAGTAGTAAGCATTATTCTATTATGTGTGTATATCTAAATGAAAAACTTGAGGGGAAATGAATTTTGTTCCTCTTATCTATTATGTACCACAATTCTACAACTTTTATAGCTGAAACAGACCTTACAGGTTTTAGCCCAGCATCCTTTAAACTTTTTTTGTCAACAACTTTGAAGAAATTCACATCTTACATAGCATGCCAGTTGAGTATTCTTCATTCATTTATTAAGAATAGTTAACCAAAATTGAATGTGAATGCTCAATAATTAAAAGTCTAATAGAACCGTTTAACTCTAAAACGTAAATATTTGGCTTGTGAGTGATTGAAAATCAATTTGTTGATCAATCCTAAACAAAATTTAAATTTTACTAAATATTGTGCTATAGAGAAGGCTATGTATGACCTCTTCACTTGCCCTCTTGAATATGTACATGTGTAGGGATGCTTCAGTTTTTCAGAGTATAATTAATACACTTAAATATACTTGTATGATAAAACAATATAGTTTATACCTATTTATTTGTGCTATCCTTCTCAGTATCAGTCTGTTAATTACAATTTCTTTAAACATAACTAATTTCTGTGTGTTAACTTTCACTGTGCTACATTTCAGGATTCAACTAATTCCAAGATTAAACTTGGTCTTCAAAAATTCTGGAAGCTTTACTGGTGGATAGTAGAATACTATTATAATCCTATTATATTTAAAAATTTTCAATATTTTAAATAAATTGCAATGATCACATATTAATGTTAATGATACTAAGTTCTATTAATATGTCCTTTGCTGATTCCTCACATTTCTAAGTATGTTGTTTAAAATAACATACAAAAAAAGAAGGGATGTGCTTAGAAATAGAATGAGCACAGAAACAAAGAGTTGAAGACAGCTGGTTCAAAACCGGAAGGAGATAAAATAGGACAACAAAATAGGATATCTTAATTAGATGGGACTGCTATAACAAAATATCATAAAATAGGTGGCTTATAAACAAGAGAAATTTATTTCTCACTGTTTTGGAGGCTGGAAGTATGAGATGAGCATGCCAGTAGACTAGGGTTCCAGTGAGGGCCCTCTTCCGGGTTGCAGACTGCTGACTTATTTTAACCTCAAATGTCTGAAACAGAGAGCTCTGGTCTCCTCTTTCCATATTTGGTCACTAATCTCATTCTTAGGGCTCTAGTCTTATGACCTAATTATCTCCTAGGGGCTACACCTCCAAATACCATCACATTGGGAATAGAGTTTCAACATATGAACTTTGTTGGCGACATAAACACTTAGTCCACTGCATAACATGATGCTGAACAAATGTACTAGGGTTTTCTTTACTCCAAAATATGTTCATTGAAATACTATCTTAATTTTCCCATTATGATACCAACAATATGCAATACAGTTACACTATCTTATATGGCTAAACTAAGAAAATATTAAAATCTATCTCCCCATATCTTTAAACCAGCACTGTAAACTAATGTTCTTGGATGGTGGCCAGAACTAAGATATCTGCAGTTGTCCAAGTCAGACAGCTGGGACTATCGATACCACTATCTTATATATTCTTTTAAAAATTCTATGTGTTTGTGTATGTGTGCATGCATGAATACGAATGCTCATGTGCAAACACACACAAGAATTTATACACACTGTGTAGATTCCCCACACACCCATGAGCAGAAAATATTACTTGGACATCATTCCAAATCAAGACCTTCCTAAGTACTTCATTCCTCTTATTGGTTCAGACTAGCTTTTGCTCTTAATAGTAATGCTACATTAAATATATGTGTATGTTTCTTATTTCATATTTATACAAATGTCTCTTAATAAATTTATATAAATGTGTTTTTATTTTTGAAAGCTTGCAGATTTTTAATGCAAAAGAGACTACCAAACTGCTCTCTGCAAAGTGTGTACCAATTACATTTCACCCAAAATCTTTGAGATGCCTGTTTTCCGATATTCTTACCACATGGTGTAGTACCAAATGTTCATTTTGCCTATATGACAGATGGAAAACTTAATCACATTGTAAGTTTTAACTTACATGTCTCCTATTACAACTGAGATTAAGCTAGGATCACCATTTGGTAAAATTTTAGAGGTTGAGATTCATGTAGATAATACTTAAGGAAATTTATATTTCCTTTAATGTGAACTTATTTTTTTGTAGGAGTGGTATGTAAGTATTTGTTTCTGAAATCTTCTGAATTTATGCTGCTTTTAATCTATAAATGTCAATGTGGTCACATTTTCAGTCCTTTATTATTTGTGGATTTATGTAATAGTTACATATACACTATATGTATATATCTTTATCTAATTTATCTGGAATTATTTTGATGTTAATTTTGGTATAGAGATCCAAATGTATTTTTATATCAAAAGGATATCTGTTGATCATCATTGATTAAGTTATCCTTTCCTTAATAAAATGTAATGTTACCTTAATCATATATTAATCTTCTGGGTATAATTGTTTATTATTTCTGTTTATTATTACTTATTTTGTTCTATGAATCTATTCATATAGCTGTACCATATTGCTTAATCACTATAACTTTATAAAATATTTCAGTCTATAGTAATGTTAATGCCCCTCAGTACTCTTTGTGAGTAAAAATTATCTTAATTTTGCATGTTTTTAGATGAAAGCTTTACAATATTCTAAAACAAGATGTCTTAGGCTGAGTGCGGTGGTGTATGCCTATAATCTCAATGCTTTGAGAGGCCAAAGCAAGAGCATTGCTTGAGCCTGGGAGTTTGAGACCAGCCTGGGCAACATAGGGAGACACTGTCTCTACAAAAAAAAATTAAAAATTAACTGGGCACGATGGTATGCACCTGTGGTCTTAGCTATTCAGGAGGCTGAGGTGGGAGGATTGTTTGAGCCTGGGAGGCTGAGGCTGCAGTGAGCTGTGATGGCACCACTGCACTCCAGCCTGGGTGACAGAGTAAAACCCTTCCTCAAACAAACAACTCCAACATGTGTTGTTGATATTTTAATCTGGATGCAATTAAATGTAAGGTTTTAGAGATAACTGATATCGACAATAGTGAATGTATCCATCCAAAAACAGGTTATGTCTCTGTATTTGTTCAAATCTTCTTTTCTTTCTCACTCACAAGCTTGTGAAATTTTCTTCATATGGATTGTGAGCATTTTAATTAATTTTATTACTAAATATTCTAGCTTTCTTGTTGCTAATACAAATGGTATCTTTTCTATATTATACCTTCTGATTCATTGTTTCAATTTAGCACTATAGAAGAAAACTATTTTAAAGATTTACATTCAGCTAAATTGCTGAATTATCTTATTGTTTAAGCTAATTTTAAAAGTTATATTTAAGTTTTTTCAGGCCTAAAATTATAACTTTTTCCAGTATAAATGTTTTACTTTATTTTTTTCCAATTTTTAGACTTTTTTCTTCTGTGATCTTATGATTCTCATTTTCAATTTCACTGGCTAACACGTCCAGAAAAAAATAAAGTTAAGTAATGGTGGTGAATAACCAAAAATGTTTCTGACATTAATAGGAATGTTTCTTGCTTTCTCTATTAAGAATGATGTGACTGCTCTGTTATTTCCTAATTTTGTAGTCTTTATCATAACTGTGGTTATATACTTATTCCATAAAAGTGTTTTTTTTTTCACTTTTGTTACAGAACAGTTTAAATAGTAATGGAGTATGTATTTTGGTAAATATCACACGTGGGGCTTTTTAAGATAGATTGATTATTTTGGGAGGCACAGAGTAGATCTTTCAAAATTTGCCTACTTATTTGGTGGAAATGTATTTCTTTACAAACTTGGCTCAAGTTGACTAAAGACAGCAATGTACAAGTAGGCCCTCTTTATCTGGTTGTACATCCACGAATTTAAAAAATGACAAATTGAATATATGGAAAAAATAAAAAATAACAATACAACAATAAAAATAATACAAATAGAAATACAGTATAATAACTATTTACTTACCATTTATATTGTATTAGGTATTATAAGTAATTTAGAGATGATTTAAATTACACAGGAGGATGTGTGTAGGTTACATTCAAAAACTATGGCATTTTATATAAGACACTTGAGCATCTGCAGGTTTTGGTATCCTGGCATGAGGGTGGGGAGGTCCTGCAACCAATCCCATGGGTGCTGGAGGACAATTGTATGTTCTTTGGTTAAGAGAGAAGTTCTCCCTCTCTGTTGCTGAACTCAGTAGTGCCCTGGCAGCTTTCATAGGATCTTAGGAATGGTAGCATGGGGAGATGGAAGAAAACTTTTTTCTTAAAAACATCATTGCACCTTTGTTTGTGTCTGGTGTTTGTTCTACTTTTGGGCTTCCAGCTATGTGAGAAAATGTATTTTCTTATTGGTTAAGCCAGTCTGAGTTAGGGAATTTTCTTAATATGAGTCAAAATGAAATATTATATAGCAATGAGAATGAACACTACAATGACACACCAAAATACAGGTGTCTCACACACATAAAGAAAAGAAGCCAGACACACAAAAAATACTGTGTTATTCAATTTATAGAGTACAAAACAGTTAACACTTACCTATGATATGAGAAATCAGGATAGTGGATGTTCTTTGGTAGGTAGAGACACTGACAGGAAAGGTACATAAAAATGACTTCCAAAAAAATTAGAATCTATAGAAGAAAAAAGTATTTCTGAGATGTGTCTTATTATAACATATTTATAACCATTTAGTATCTTTTGGTGCAGGGCTAGGTGAGAAGACCAGAGGAATGGGATGGAGAACTCAGAACTATGCCCACATATATTTGAAAACTTAATTTATGAAAGAATTGCCTTTGAGGTTTACTGGAATCAAGATGAACTTGTCAATAGAAGTGCTATAAAAATAGATTATCCCTATGGAAAAAAAATTATTTTTGCCCTTTACCTCACATCAAATACATACTTTTTAACTTAGGTGAAAGTCTTAAATTTGAAAGATAATGTTTGATAAAATTCTAGGAAACAATATGGGAGAATATCTTTATGATCCATAATGATAAAACTTTCCTTAAACAACACATACCTGAAACCAAGAGATTATGTATTCAACCAATAAAAATATGTTCTCAAAAGCCAGCACAAATTGAGTGGAATGTGAACTGGATGAATATAATTGAAAAATATAAAATGGGTAAACATCTAATATCTAGAAATGTTGAGAACTAGTGTAAGTCAAATAAAAAAATAGAAAGTCATCCCCATACAGAAAAAGACAAAAGACTTAACAAATCTTTTATATTAGAGAATAACTGCAGAGCCAATAAGCCTATGGAAAGGGTTTCAAATTAATATTCATATAACATTAAACTTAGGTATCCCATCTCTTGTAGTCAATAACTTAAATACTCAGCATTTGCCTAATGACTGAAGATAAATCAAAACCTAGAAGTCATTGTGATATGGTTTGACAGTGTCCCCACCCAAATCTCATCTTGAATTGTAAATCCCACAATTCCCATGTGTCACAGGAGGGACTCAGTAGAAGGTAATTGAATCATGGGGGCGGCTCTTTCTCATGCTGATCTCGCATAGTGAATAAGGAGACCTGATGGTTTTGAAAAGAGGCGTTCTCCTGCACAAACTCTTTCTTTTTGCCTACCACCATCCATGTAACACGTAACTTGCTCCTCCTTGCCTTCCACCGTGATGGTGAGGTCTCCCCAGCTGTGTGGAATTGTAAATCCATTTAAAAACTGTTTTTCTTTCCAGTCTCAGGTATGTCTTTATTAGCAGTGTGAAAATGGACTAATACACATTCTGAACATCTTCTCTAATGGTTCTTATATTTAAATGGTTATCAAATCCTATAATTTTGGACTCAAAAATGTCTTTTACAGTTTTTCCTTCATCATTTTGGAACTATGTTATCTTTAAGGACTTTCGAGTTTTATTTCCTATAAGGTGATCATTGAGAAAGACCAATTTATTTTAGTTCAGAGGATAAACTGAGGTATATGTTACAGACCAATAATTTTCAAAGTAGGGCAGGCAGGCTCTGCTATGATGGCTCGTGTCTTTAACCCCAGTACTTTGGGAGGCAGAGCGGGGAGGATCGCTAGAGCTCAGGAGGTCAAGACCAGCCTGGGCAACATACGGAGATCCTGTCTCTACAAAATATTTAAAAATCAGCTTGGTGTGGTTGTGTACACCTGTAGTCTCAGCTACTGAAGAGGCTGAGGTGGAAGGATCGTTTGAGCCTGGCAGATCGAGGCTGCAGTGAGCAGTGATCACACCATGGCACTGTGGCCTAGGTGATACAGCAAGACCCTATCTCAAAAATTAAAAAAAAAAAAAAAAAAAAAA